>NW_023277030.1:3090928-3139415 GCF_003668045.3 Cricetulus griseus
ATATAATGAATCAATTAACTACTACTCAGTAGAAAAAGAAACAATGAAATAATTAGGTAGAACTAGAAGAAACCATCCTGAGTTTGTTTACTCATACAAGGAAAGAAAACATGTTATTTACTCAATAATATATGTATATTAGATTTAGAACAAATGATAACTAGCCTACCATCCACAACTCCAGAGAAGCTAAGGCATGTATGACCATAAGAGAGACATACTTGGTTCCTCAGAGTAATGGAAAGGCACAAGATCTCCAAAATAATTTTGGAGCATGGTGAAGGAAAGGCAGGTAGGAGAAAGAGGAGTGGAGTAGAAGAGGGAATAGGAGAATATGAGGGATCAGGAAGATTGATTATGGTGAAGAATAGAAGAGAGCCAGAAAAGAGATACCTTAATAGATGCATAAATTATAGGTTTAAAGAAAATATGGTGCTAGGCAAATGTCCAGGAATCCACAAGGATAATCCCAGATAACAATCTAAGCAATAGTGGATAGGATACCTTAAATGCACCTCTCCTATAATGTGCTTCATGACTACCTTATAAGCCATCCTAGAGCCTTCATCCAGTAGCTAATGGAAGCAGATGAATACCCGCAAAGCTAAACAATGACCTGAACTCCTGGAATCCAGTTATAGAAATGGAAGAATGATGAGCAAATGGGTCAATACCAGGCTGGAGAGACCCAAAGAAATAGCTGACCTGACAAAGTGGCAGATTTTGTACCCAATTATTACAACTGGGGAACCATAACGTTTCTTATGTCCATTTGGCTGGATAAATATTTCCAATCTTTTAATATGAGATAGTTACACTCTTTAATGTAGATCTGTTTCTCATGTTTGCAGCATAAGGTGTGATACTTTTTTCAATGATGTACAATCTATTAGCCTTTGTATTTTTATAAGTATAAGATGTCCACCGATATTAAGAGATATTAATCACATGTGATTGTTATCTTTTCTTTTATATCTATTTACTTTTTATTCTAATACCATCCCTCCTCTCCTCCTGAAACCCCGCTTCCCCCTATACTCTAGTATGTGCTTTGGAACTGGTGAGTCCTCCCCTAGGAAATACACTAAGTTTGACCAATTATCTAGTTTAGGCAGAAACAAGGTAACTGTCTAGCTACCGGAGCACTGTGTCTAAAATGACCAATGTATCTATCCATATAGAATGTGTTCCATCAAGTCAGTTTTTGCATTAAAGTTAGAACTTTTACCCACAGACAGTGACCATATATTGTCTGACAATCACCATTATTACCTGTATTATGGGAGTGGAGTTCAATCCGAAGTTGATTCCCTTCTTTGCAGACCAGTGCCAATGATCTCTCCCTAGCTTTGGCCAGCTGATTCTCTGTGTCTCCTCATGATGCTCTTGACTCCATTGTTCATAATATTTCTCATTTCTCATTTGAATTAACTCCCGGAGCTTAGCGAAATTGTTAGTGATGGGTTTCTGCATCTCCTTCCATCTGTTTCTGCAAGAGGGTTGTAGCTTGTCCAGAGTTTTGGCTTGTAAGCTAGTTATTTTTTGCTTTATATCTGATATTCAATTACTGGTGGGTACATATTATTTTTTGTTTCTTGGATACTTCACTCATGATGGATTTTTCTAGTTCTTTGCATTTGCCTTCAAGTTTTGGGATGTCATTTCTTTTTTAATGCTAATTAGTATTCCACTACGTAAATGTAACATATCTTCTTCATCCATTCAGCAGTTGAAGGGCATGAAATTGGTTTTTAAGATGGGGCTACTATGAATAATGTTGCTATGAACATAGTTGAGCAACTGTCTTTGTGGTATAATTGAGCATCATTTGGGTATGTGACTTCCCATATATGTGTGGTTTCCTGAAGTGGTATAAGGAACCTTTGAGATAGAGGAAACAACAAATGCTTATAGCTTACAGACAGACTTATTGCAAAGCAGAAGGCGAAGTAATATGTAATGTGAGGTCATGATTGAGTGGGATTGTCTTAATTTCTGGATATGGTGTCATAAATTAATATCATTATTTTTGCGTGGGAATCAATGTGGGACTCTTTCTCTCCATAAAAATGGAAGAATAATTAGAGAAAACCAGAGAACCACTTGTTTCATAGGGTAATTTACTATCTAATACATGTGTCCCATACAGCCTTTAATATTCCCAAGGTGGTAGGTAACTCCAATCAGGCCATGAACAAGGCCATGAACAATATAGTCTTGTATCTAGAAAAATTACTCAATCAATGGCATATAATGTCACTGAATACAGTCTGAGATATAGGTGGGAATAAAGGTGTGTGCCACCAATGCCCGGCTGATATCCTCTTTCTTTTTTCTTTTTTTTTGTAATTAATTCTTATTATTTCAAATTAGGAACAAGCTTGCTTCACATGTCAATCCGTTCTCATACCCCTTTCCCCGAGCCCTCTTCAAACCCTACTCCCCAACCTCCTACATGCCTCAACACGCGATCCACCCTCTAATCCCCAGTAATGGTAGGGCCCTCGATGGGGCTCCTCAAAGTCCACCATATCATCATGGGTTGGGCCTAGGCCATCCCCATTTGTCCATGCCAAGAGTGCATTGCTTCACATGATATCCTCTTTCTTAAGAAGTAAACTTGGAGTAATAAAATAAGACTTGGAAATGTCCATCAAGAGTTGAGTTTTCCATTGTTACATCCATTGTGTAAGATTTCAAGCTATTTCTTTTTTTCTGAATTATTTTTTTATTTGAATTAGAAACAAGATTGTTTTACATGTCAATCTCAGTTCCCACTCCATCCCTTCCTCCCCTACTACCCCCACCTAACACCCTACCTATCACATATCTTTCTGCTCCCCAGAAAGGGTGAGACCTACCAAAGGGGGTCATAAACATGTATCATATACTGTGGGATAGGGCCTAGGCCCACCACATTTGTCTTGGCTCAGAGAGTATCACTCTATTTGGATTGAGCTCCCAAGTTCCACACATATGCTAGGGATAAGTACTGAACTGCTACATGAGGTCCTGTAGATTTCTGAGGTTTCCTCAATGAAACCCATGTTCCTGGGATCTGGATCAGTCCCATACTGCTATTCCAGCTATCAGTCTAGGGTCCAAAAGCTCCCAAATATTCAGGTCAGCTGTTTCTGTTAGTTTCACCAGCTTGGTCTGGACCCCTTTGTCCATCACTCATTCTTATCTGTTACTGGATTCCATTTCAGTTCAGTGATTAGTTGTGGGTGTCTGCTTCTACTTCCACCAGCTGCTGGATGAAGGCTATAGAAGAGCATATTCGACAGTCATCAATCTCATTATCAAGGGAGGGCATTTAAGGTAGAGTCTCCTATGTTGCTTCGGTTGTTAGGTGAAGTCATCTATTATATTACCAGACCTTTCCCTAGTGCCTGATTTCTCTGTAATACTAAATTGTCTCTCTCTATAATGGTATATCCTTTCATGTTTTCTTCTAATCTTCCTCAGACTTCACCTTTCCTTTTCCCTCAGGTCCTCCTACCCCTCCTCTTCTCCCCTTCCCATTCTCCTAGCTCACTCCCCCCACCTCACTTACTCTGAATTTGCTCAGGAGATTTAATGTATTTCTTATTTTTACATGTTAATTTATTTTATTTTATTTTTTGAGACAGGGTTTCTCTGTGGCTTTGGAGACTGTCCCGGAACTAGCTCTTGTAAAATGGTCTTGATGAGCATGAGAGAAATGGTCTTCTTAGAGGAATAAGACAATTTGTGGTATTATATACACCTTTGCTAGATTAAATTATAAAATACTAAAGTGTTCATTGTATGTTTGAAAACTATCACCTATATTTTTTCTTTAGCATATTCATGACCCCTTTACTATTAGTTATTGATGAATAATCTAAATTATAATAGTTAGAATGTATACTACTGAAAGCATAAACATTGCCTACTCAGTTTTTGGTTCTAGTTTCATTTATTTTATCCTTATTAGCTTCTTCTTTCCTACCTGTCTTTTCACTATCATTTTATATCCTTTATCTTTTAATATTTTTCCATGTCCTTATTCATTTTATTTTCTTTTTATATTTTCATTTTGTTTTATTTTTAGTTAATACTCCTTTCTTTTATTCTTGCCCCATCGTTTCTTTTATTTTTCTACTCAGAAATACCCATTTAGAAACATGAAGATCTTGCTCACAGAACACTTGCTGTCAAATATATTACTTCAAATGAATTGTACACACATTTTGATTAGAAAACAGTATGAATTTTGCAGATTGGTTTGCATATAAGCAACTAGTTGTTCTAGTGGTTATGTAGAATTAAGAAGGATAAAGCAGTGCATTATCATAGTGAGAACATTAGTAGGAGAGATATCCATGATGCAATGAAAGATTGTTGAAATCTGTGAAATAGGAAGAGTTTCCTTTGAAAGTTTCCACTGAATATGTGGCTTATCTACCTACAAAGCATGTAACATGAAATATTTGAAATCATTTACACTTTGATGGAATGTCTCTGCCATGCATCTAATCCCTACAAGATGTTTCAGGTCAAAATTTGCAAAATCTGGCATCCATCATTTTCCATATTATGGACCTATTCTTTACATATATTCTCTGATCACAAGCAGAATAATATGTAGCAAATGGACAGCTAACAGTTTCAGATAATGTTTCAATAAATAAATTCAAGCAAATGGCAAGGCGGGAGAAATCCATCTACACTTCAAAAAATTTAGAAAACACCCCAAAATCATGCGTACATATTATAATCTAGGGTGCCATATCCAGTATTAGAGCTATTCATGTTCAAAGAAGAAACAATGGAATCACTTGTCCAAGCCATATGCCGACACAAATTAAAAAGAATCTGAGATTAACACAGGTTATAGTCCAATGATCAGAAAAGATAAAACTACAATTCTCTGGAGAGATATCTATTTTTAGTGAGAACAGTTATGACTGTTGTCTCAAAATATAGAGATAAATAATCTTTTCAGATATTTGACATGCAAAAATCTCCTGTTGAGACCTCCAAACTTGTCCACATGATTCAAGGACATTGTTAACAACAATAGTTTCATAAACTGGTTTCTATAGAAAGAATATACAATGTCTTCTGCCAAAGAGAGTGCACTATTATTTCAGGTAACACACTCAAAAATCTCAAAATTAATCCATTTGCCTTTGTAGGTTCATGACTTAGGGAATGGAAACTTCTTCTTCTGTAATGTAATTTATTCCCCAAACAAATCTATTAGAAATCTCGAGAAAGGTATCACTTCTTAGTGCTTAACCATGGAATATATGTGATAATGAGTGTCAATTTTGTGCCGGACATTCACTGTTACCTATGTTTGCCTCTTCTCCAAGGCATATGAAACTGTCCAAGCATTCTGGAGTTCTTTGAGATGATATCATGAGACCAGGAAGCCACATGAACCTGAAATACAGGGTAATCATTGGATATTTTATTCTCAAAGGAATATCTATTTTATATACTTGGACATCAACATGCATTGAGGTGAGTTTTCTATCATTAAAGCCTATGGTGGTTTAAAGACAATGGATCACAGTGAAAAGCAAAGATTCCAGTGCAGGTATGAATAACTCCAAAAAACGTTTACAAGAGATAGCAGAAAACACAGCTCTCAGTTCAATTGGTGGGCAGATTTAGCAGAAAACCAATTAGAACTAGCCAGGATTCTCTATGAGTCAATGTACACGGGAGGAACTTTTCTGTTTCCCAGCTACACAGAGTCACATTGAGAGTCCTGTGATGTTTCTGGCCTCTCTAGAAGCTCTCCTACCTGGGATCTCAAATGGTATGGGTTATTCTGGCCTCTACTCTTGAAATGAGTACAAACACTGTTATTGTCAAAAGATAATTTTGTATGATTTTTAGATCAGTGTGTGATTATAATATTCCTCCATCTCTTTGAGTGAAAAAATCCCCTGTTTTAGCCCTGAATATTCTTTCCATTATTATAAAATTTATGAATATGTTATCCTTATAAAAATCTAAAAGTTCTTTATATTTACTTTTCCCTTATGGCTAAGGATGTCAAGCACATTTTATGTGTCTTTAAGCCATTTTAGATTCCTCTATTGAGAATTCTCTATTTACCACTGTATGCCACTTTTTAACTAGATTATTTGGTCTTCTTGAAAGTAGCTTCTTGAGTTCTTTGTAAATTCTGGAGAACAGACTTGTCTGCTATGGTGTCGGTGGATATTTTTTCCCATTCTGTGTTCTACCATTTTGTATTGCTGACTGTGTCCTTTCCCTTACAGAAGTTTCTGGTTGTGTAGGGGGAAGAATAGAGGAGAGCAAAAAGAGAGATGCCATCAGATAGGGAGCCAGTATAGGTTTAAAGAAAAATTAGGCTCTAGGGAAATGTCTGGAGATCTACAAGGATGACACCAAGTAACCATCTAAGCAACAGTGAAGAGGCACAGGAATGGAATTTGGGAGCCCATTTCACATAGAGTGATATTCCCTATGCCTAGCCTGTGGGTAAGAGCCTAGGCCCTATCCCTAAGGATATGACAGACTCTGAAGTCCCCCAAGGAAGTTTTCACTCTCCCAAGGGGGTATAAATGATATGGGATAGATAGGGCATTAGTAGGGTATAGGGGTGGAGGGGCAATAGAGGGACCTTGGATTGACTTATAAAACAAAATTGTATCTAATTTAAATAAAAAATGGAGAAAAAACTAAACAGCACAACTACTAATTTTCCAAAATGTATGAGTGAAACACCCAGAAGCCTTAAACCTTCCCCAAACGTATAAAAAACTTAGATATGCTCTATTTTGGGAACTGCAGCATATGGGATACATCTAAGTGTTCATAAATCAACTGGAATGGTACAATGATACATTTACTTACATGTGTACTAGACTGAAGCCATAGAAGATTACTGTGGGGCAGCAGATGTGAAAATAATTAAAGCCTGAGAGATAATTTTGACTTTTGCCTAAGTCCAGGAGGATAAATTCTGATGTCATGAGTGGGTGTGGTTGGTTTACTATTTGAAGATGTAATAGATTGAGACACACAGATCACAAGTGTTTTCTGGCAACTGTGACAGTAATCTCTCTCGTCATATCATGGGTGCAAGAAACAGGGAGCAACTGTGATTCAGTTTTGCACTTGAGGATTTTAATTTCCTAATGTATGTGCCATTGTGCAACTTTTTTGTCACCATACAAAGGAGTTGATTCTCCAAATGAGACTATGACAAAAGGTTTGGGCATTTCCAAGCAACTGGAACTGTTAACCAACATGAGGGTACATAATCTCACTAAATATAGTCCATGAAGTACCTCACCAAGTCTTTTATTAATAGATTTTCTCTTCCATAGGAAGTAAAACCCTATTGTGTCTTTTCTATTTAGTTCTGTACCCCACTTTTTAATTGTATTATTTGGTGTTGTGGTAATTAATTTCTTCAATTCATTTTAGAAATTAACCCTTGGCTAGATGTGGGGTTGGTGAATTTCTTCTCCCCTTCTGTAAGCTGGCTGCCTTATATGGATGACTATGTCTTTTGCCTTACAAAATCTTTTCAATTTCAGGAGGCCCCATTACTGAGTTGTCGATCTGACTGTGCTACTGTTATGATCAGGATGTTGTCTGCTGCACAAATTCATTCAAAGCTACATCCTAGTTACTCTGCTAAGAGGTTCAGTGTGTCTGGATTTATATTGAAGTCTTTGATACATCGGATGTTTTGTTTTTTAAATAGAGGAATCTAAAATGTCTAAAAGACACTAAAGATCCATAGTCATCATGGAAATGTAAATCATAACAAACCTGAGTTATCATCTTACACTTGCCAGATTGGCTATAGAAAATACATCATGGAGAGTTTATGCTGGAGATTTGTAGAGAAAGGTGAAAGCTTCTCTGTTTCTGCTGTGAGTGAAAATTGCACCAACATTTTAGCTGTCAGTATGGAAGTTTTACTAGAAATTGGGTATTAATCTACTTCAAAATCTAGTGATTCCACTTTGGCATATACCCAAATGTTGTAAAATCATTCATCATGGTCCTCTCTTCAGCTGTGTCCATAACAGCAGTAATTATAATAGCAAAAACCTGGAGACAACCAAGATGTCCCTAAAGAATGGATAGAGAAAATGTGATGCAATTAATCAAAGGTGTACTGCTCACTGGAGAAAAATGAAACAGATGGATGGAACTAAAAGAATCCATACTGCGTTAGATAACACATACACAGAAAGACAAATATGTTACATTCTCACTAATGCATGGTTATTAGACACAGAGAAAATGAAAAGTAACCTAAAATTCACAACTTCAGAGAAGCTATGAATAAGGAGGCCCCTATGAGATCATGGTTCCTCAGAGTAGGGGAAAGGCTCAAGATGTCCTGAAGACTTTGTGATATGGAGAAGGTGGAGGTAGGGAGGAGAAAGTTGAGGGGAGAAGAGAAGGGGAAAGGAGAACATAAGGGATCAATAAGATTGATTAGGTATAAGAGTCGATGAGAGAATGAAAGGAGATACCTTAATAGAGGCATAAATTTTGGATTTAAAGAGAAATATGTAACTAAGCAAATATCAAGGGATCCACAAAGAAAATGTAACATATAACAATGTAAGCAATAGTGGAGAGGCTACCTTAAATGCACTTCCCCTATAATGCGATTGATGACTACTTTATAAGCCCTCCTAGAGCATTCATCCAGTAGATGATGGAAGTAGATGAATACAGGCAAAGCTAAACAATGACCTGAATTCCTGGAATCCAGTTACAGAAAGGAAGGAATGATGAGCAAATTGATCATTACCAGGCTGTAGAAACCCACAGAAACAGCTGACCTGACCAAGTGGGAGCACACAGACTCCATTTTGAGAAATGGTGATGAATCATAGTACCAAATCAGTCCTTCTTAATGTGTGGGTCTCTTGAGAGATGTGGGCACTCTATGGGCCTGTGGCAGTGTAGCCAGAATTTATTTTTAACACACAAAATATTTTTGGAGTCATTTCCCTATGGAGGTCTACTGTGTCATTCAAGATACTCTTTAGATTGCTTAGGCCTTACCCCAAGAGATGTGGCAGGCTTTGATGATGCCCCATGAAAGGTCTTACCATCTCTGTGGATAGGTTGGGGGATGGGATTAGCAGTTTGGGTGGGCCATGTAAGTATGGAAGGGAAGGAATGGGATTGTTATGTAAAATAAGATTGTTTCTAATTTAAATACAAATTTATAAAAATGGAAAGAAATGAAAAACAAATTTAGACAGATATGAGGATTTTGGTGTGTTTTGTCCTTTTGTATATTTGTTTCTCGTTGTGGTTGATGAAGTAAACATTGGTAAGGATATAAATGCACTACCAGACCAGGAGAAGGCTGCATAGAAAAAGGGACACAGAGTCTGAGAAGAGATGCCATGTTGCTGAAGGAGTAACATACAAGAAAATGGCATGCTATAGTCCTCTGGAAATATATAGATTAATAGAAATGGCTTAATGATTGGAACAGAGCTAGCCTAGAAGAAGCTCTAAATAATCAGTCAATAATTTAGTAACTAATGTATCAACTGTGTGTTTGTTTTGGGCAAAGTCGCAATGGAACCATGCGTAACAGACACCTACATCATCAAGAATCCTTTTTCTATCTCTCTTTGTAGCTATGTACTTATCATCCACTGTCACCTATTATCCTCTAGTGTAAAATGTCTTTCTGACTCTGTATGCGGAAAGAACTAAGTAGTCAGCAACAGAAGGTTAGCCTTGATTCTGTTGGTAGAAAGGGAGAATAGGATATCTCCAAGTCAAAGAGAAAAAAACTGATACATCAACAATTATCTCGAGGGAGACTAGATAGTTCCTGCAGGCTAGGTATTCAGATTTGTCTGTTGAGTGAGGATAAGTTCATTTACAAAAAGCATTTCCAGAGTGAAGTAGGCAACTTCCTATGTAACCACCTCCTTCTCACAAACAGGTCTAAAATGATATGTGTCAAGTAAAGGGTGATGATATTAATATGCAAGGAATTTTTTCAAAAGTTTACAATTTGATTTTCAATTAATTCTAACAATTTCCAAAGGTGTTGTAGTGAGTATTTAGAGTTTCAAATGAATCCAAACTTTGTTCTTAGTAAAAGCAAGTGTAGGACACATACCACAATTACGATGGTCAGTCTGAACTATGATTTTTCTTTTTGTATTGAGAAATTGATATTGTAGAATTATAGCTGTGTGAAGCAGAACAATCTCTTAATTGTAGCTACTAACAGAATGAAGCTCAGCTAATTTTCTAATGGACTAGAATGCAAAAAGTCATTGGTTCAATCATCAGCACTGCCATAACTGTATTGGCTGTTGAGAAATGTTTGCCAACTGTAAGAATAAGAGGTAAAAACTGTGAAGGATATACTTAGGTATAAACTTAATTCTGGGTCACCCAGTTGTATCTGAGATCGTGCTTGAAAATATATAATCACAATATCATAAAGTTAAATAAAATAGTAATAAGATCATTATTCATTTGATTAATTATTGTTCGATATTACTGAGCAATATATAATAAGATTCATGATGGCCTTTGATTCTTGATCACAATTAATTGCTCCACTACCTCATTGCTAGCATCACAGGCCTCTATCAACATGCCTGATAAAATCAGAGTATAAATATTGATGTGGATACACACACACACACACACAATATATATATATATATATATATATATATATATATATATATATATATATATTCTTACTTTATGAGAGCCGTACATAATAAGATTTCTGGTTTTTTTTTACTTTAAAAATCTGCTTCCATGTTTTAATGAATATAAAAAGATCTCTTAAGAGAAAAAAACGAAATAGAATTAGTAGGCCCCAATATAATCACATGAATACATTTGCAAAGTTGCAATTTGCAAGAAATTATTCATGCTAATGATGAGGTGCATCTATTTAGTATTATCTATTAAACACTTCTCTATGGGATATTGAAACATTTCACAAAGTATATCTTGACCTCTGTCTCCCTAAGTATATACAGGTAATTAACAGACACCCGCATGAAAATACCTAAGGAGAGGGCAGGATCTCAGAAATGACTGCCCCATCTGACACTGTGAAGGGAAGGAGACTGGCAAGGTGGGCTCTGTGCAGTGGAATTCCAGGAAAGGCTAGCCACGCAAACTGATTGTGGAAATGAACACCCTGGGGATCCAATGGATGGTGGGGTTTCAATGAGTCTACCAGAACCAAGATAAATGATAATTAGGTGTTTATTAGAGAAGCACTTACATAAATAAAAGTTGAGCTCTTTCTATTCTAGAACCGGCTGATTCTGACCTTCCGATTCTGTAACCTCAAACAGAGAGAGTGAGAACCTCTAACTGATAAGGGGGTCAAAACTAAACACCTGAAGCCATACACATAGGGTGTGGTTACCACCCAAAGTTCAATGAAAGCAAGATGGCATACATATAATTGTCTATGGAATGTCCCTATCTCCTTCTGTGAAATGAAATAACGCTATTATAAAAAGAACAATTTTAAAATATATCTTCTAAGAACTAATGCAATGAATCCGTACATTCAGATTGTATCAGTCTTTAGATCCCTTTAACTTTGATAGAGACAAACAGATATGTAGGACTCCTATCCCAAATATATCATAAAGAAACATACAATACCGTTAGGTTAGAAGTAAGATTTACCAAAACAAAAGAAGAAAGAAAAGAGGTGGAGAGTCTTTATCTTTAGGTGCATGAAAGTGTGTATGCATATTTAGACTAAAATAATTAAGTAAAAACTCTCTTGAAAAATTAAAACATTATGTAATGAGAAAGAGAAAAGTTTTTGAAAGTCAAAAACATGTTGTTGAAAAAGGTAAAAATAATAATACTAGAAAAAATTTCACTAGAAGAGAATATAACCTAATGAGATTGAAAATAAATATTTAAAAGCATAACAATTTGACAGTAATTTAATACACACGTTTCCCTGATTGAGATGTTATGTCAAAAGGAAAGCCCCATACATAAGGTACAAGATGACCATAGATACAAATTTAGTAACCTGTACTGCAAACATCTCCAGAGTTTTTCTTTTTTAAATTTTCCACAGGTAACCCAAGAATGTGTTACCTATAAGAAAAGGGGAAAATGAGGAACCAAAATTAATAAAAATTTATAAGCATAGGCCCTGAAAAGGGAACTTCTAAAATCAATAGTGCCATGCCTGGTCCTGGATGCCTTGCTATGAGAGAATGGGAGGTAACTCTCTCCCACTCCTGTTAACATTCCTTTGCTAATTGTTGGTCAAAAAGAAGCCCCAGCCCAGGGTATAACTGACAGATGGTGTGACCATGTCTTATGTCACTCATATATATATATATAATATATATATATATATATATATATATAGTACTGCTTTACTCTGTACTTTGTATGACCTTCAGTAACCATAGAAACCCTGAAATTTGTGGCCTTCATCCTTAGTGGTCTGCCCCTTTGAAAGCTTCTCTTTTTGGCTGATTGGCACCTCATTTAGCTGCCATACAGTGAGATCTTGTCTGTACAGCTTGAAATAAAAAGAAACCTTTGCTTCTTGATCAGAGTGTTGACTCCTTTGGTTAGTCTCTGAGCTCTGCAAACCAAACTTAACAAAACCGTCAAACACTATTTACAAATTCCTGTGACTTACCCACAGCCTTATTCCATGTGAAACTTGCATCTGTTTCATTTTATTCTCAGTACTTAAGAATGGGAACTATCACATAGGCTACATCATTAAGCATTTTTGGACACAGTTAAAGAGACATGAAAAGCAACACAATTTATGGTTGACCTGATATCCCATAATCAAGTCTGATTTCCTTAGTAGCCAGAGACTGTGAATCTTGCAGTGTAACCTCTTGACAATTGTGTTTTTCCCCAGAGTTTGGGGAGGAGCCTGGGGGAGTGTGTGCATTCTACATACATTCTGGAAGCCTTATCAATTATTACAGAAGTATCAATTAAAATTCTAGGTATCAACACACAAGAATTACAAGGATACACATTCTTTGCTAAGGATGAACAATTTTTGTCTGCCTCAAAACTCTTTACATCCTTTGTTTATCTAATTTTCCTTCTGAGTAGAGGTCAAATATAATATCCATCACAACAGTCTATTGCTCCAATTAACAGCTCAAGAGACAATATGGATGAATCAGAAGTTGAAGTGTCATTTTATCCCTTAATGGTACAAAAGTGCTATTTCATTCATGATCAGACAAACATCAATGCACACCATTACCCTAATTGGCATTCATTGTTGCATCTAGCTAATCATTCAATGAGACTTCCTGAAAACATAAAACGGAGTCAATAATGATTGCCATGCTCTCTGTGTTTGGATCCCTGCCTGGTTATAATGGATTATGTTGCTCACAGGATGTAAAAAGTTAAATTTCTGGTAGAAGAAGAGTCATTAGGACATAAATTAGGGGGAATGTTGTGAATGGGGAAGAAAAAAAGGAGACAAAAATAAGAGATACCCTCAGAGAGGGAGCTACTATAGGTTTAATGTGAAATCAGGCACTAAGGAAATGTCCAGAGATCTACAAGCATTACACCAACTAACAATCTAAACAACAGTGGAGAGGCTACCTTAAATGACCACCGCTGATAATGAGATTGATGACTAACTTGTATGCCATCCTAGAGCCTGATGGAATTAGAAGCAGATACCAACATGTAAACACTGAACTGAACTGGAATCCAGTTGCAGAGGAGGAGTGATGAGCAAAGCCAGCAAGACATGGTTGGGGTAACCCACAGAAATAGCTGACCTAAACAAGTGGGAGCTCTTTGCCCCCAGACTGATCACTGGGAAATCAGCATGAACCTGATCCAGAACCCATGAATGTTGGTGTCAATGATGAGGCCTTCAAAATCCATTGGGCCTCTTATAGTACATCAGTACTTATCCTTAGAATAGGAATGTTATTTTGGAGCCCATTTTACATGGAGGGATACTCCCTCTGCCTAGAAACACAGGGGAGGGCCTAAGCCCTATCCCAAAGAGTATGACAGACTCTTAAGACCCCCCATGGAAGACCTCATCTTCCCCGAGGAGAAGAAATGGTATGGGACAGGTAGTTTGTTAGCGGCGGGAAAGGGAGCAGGGGATGTTTAGGGAACTGGGATTGACATGTAAAACAATCTTGTTTCTAATTTAAATAAAATAATGGAGAAAAAGAGTTAAATTCTTCCTTAAATTCCTTAAAGTGCCTTGGAGCTCCTGTTGCTCCTCATTTATATAACAGAACAAGTTTCACTGACAGGCTCACAATTTTAAGCTTTTCTACAACAGACTGTTCAAAGGTGCTTATAATACACAAATAATGAAATCCCAACATTAAAAAAAAACTATTCTAACACTTTTCTTACTAACAAAACACTATAAATCTGCATTTCTCTCTAAAAGAATGAAACTAGCAGACTCTGGGTTACTTTGGCGTGTTTTTTTTAATTGAAATTAGAAACAAGCTTTCTTTAATTATCATTCCCAGTTCCCTCACCCTTGCCTCCTCCCCTGCCACCCCAACCCCTGTCCCATTCCCCATATTAGAGATGGAATCTTGACCAATTATATCTCATTCTAGTCTAATAAATGGATTAAAACCTTCCTGAATGAAGCTAAAACTGGTAAAATCACCATCTGTTGGATAATTCTGAGACCTTTTATTTTCTTAATCCACAGTTTTACTTCTTAAGAAAGATGGACATACATCAACAAAGTTCTTTGTACTGGTTTTCCACAGATTATCTTCCCAGATAATAGGTAATCTTCAATTGGATAATATTAATAGCTACAATCCTACTTTCAGTGATTTGGCCATGGCCTTGATAAGAGTATCAATTTCCAAGTACACTGTCATTAAAGGTTGTATGGGACAATTATCTTGGGATGGTAAGATATCCAATGATAACACTGCAACTCAGCTGCTTTGTGCTTCCTTGGCCCATGATATGGGAATAGAGACTTCCACCAGGGTTTCCAGGCAACATTTATGATTTAACCTTCTGTCTCATTCTAGCACACGGCTCACATGCTAAAACACTCCTACCCACTCATGGACTAAAATACAAAAGAGAATTAAATGTGCACGAATGCACGCACACGCACGCACGCGCTCGCGTGCACACACACACACACACACACACACACACACACACACACACACACACACACACACAAAACCACATTGGAAAAAATTGCAGCCATACTAACAAACAACCATACTTTCAGAGTTTCCATGCAACAGGAAACAAGAACAAACAGCTTTCTCTGGACACCTGCAAAGTTAATTTTTTCTCTGTGAAATTATATTTGATTCTCCAATTCCAGCATCTCTCATCAAGTAATTAGCCTATATAAAAATTCACTAATTTTTGTAATTTGGTGAGACTCCTTGATAAAGTCTATCCACTATGTAGTTTGTACACACTTTTTAAACCCTCTGGGAGAGGGCTTATAATTGATGTGGTCTCTTACATCTGCTATGTATAGAATGCCAGGATAGGTCTTGTACCTTTTGAAGCTTGTTTTACTTCATATGGAACAAACAAGAATTGTAAGCACCCTGACCATATCCTGACACTTTTGAAGCCAAGAACTATAGTAAATTACAAGTTGGCCCTATGATAATTGTTATTCCACTTGTGATAACACACTGTATTCCCAGGAAGTGTGACTTGGTGTTAATGATTATTTCTTCAAGTTTTTCTACAAATGACCATGACAGTTCTCACAGGGAATTTGACTAAGTTGGAATGAAGTGACATATAATAAATTGAGTCATATATTTCAGGATGAATGTGAATAATGGAGGGCAAAAATGCAAGGAAATGAGTGCAAATGATATTCTACCTATTTTCTTTTAAAAAAAAATTTCCTTGCCTAGAAGTTTGTGTGCCTGCTAATTTTCACTATGAGGAAACAAACAGTGTTTGTCTACATTATGCAACAGCTAGGAAAACTAGAATGTTAATCTGCATCTGAATACTAACAGAGATCCCCCCACTTATATTAACAATGGGCTCTTGTTCTCCTCATGAAGCAAAATGGCACAGGTACCTTGTGCTTGAAAAAGAGATGAACAAGGGAGGGAGGATAGAATAAGTGTGAAAAACTTCTTCCATACATTAGCTACACGAAAATCATTACCCAAATACCTAAATGTTATAAGTAGTTAGAAGGATGAGAAAGTAGGAATACAGATAAATTTACGCATAGAGGAAAAATATTTAAAAATCCAAGCAGGCACGCACACAAAATTATCTAAACAGATTTTGAGAAAAATAACTTGTAATTGCTAAAGCTCTCTTATGACCTGATTAGTCAATTTTCTGTACATCAAATTCAAGGATATATGATGCCCTCTTGTGAACTCAGTAAGCAGTTAATTCCAGTGTACACACCTATTCAGAGAAACACACATATACATTAAATTTAATACTGTGAAATAGAAATATAAATGTAATAAATGATACAAATTGGAAAATGTGATGTTATATTTTATGTCCACTGTAAATTTCATTGTCATTGGAGTTACCTAGGACACACATTGGTATGCCTGTTTTTTAATGTATATTCAGGAAAGGTGTATAGAGAATATTTATGGTCAACTGGGATGGCACCATTTCAGGGGTCAAAAGGTGAATAAACCTGCAGAAAGAAGGGGCTTTGGAGGTTGTTTCAGTTGGTAAAAGTGTTTCCTGTTCTAGCATATTTTTTTAGTTTAAATACATACCTTTCAAGTAAAATATGAGGAAGGCTTGTGGTTTCAGACCTGCGGAACAAAGTTATACAGATACCAGTATATTGTTGAGCAGCTAGCCTATCAGGAACAATGAGAATCTAGTTCAGTGAGAATGAAAACTAAAAGGGAAAATGAACTCATATAGCGATGAAGTAAGGAACTTCCACTGATACACCAAGTGCATCATTATTGAATATCTACCACCAGAACTGAAATTAAAGAAGGATTTGTACACAAAAAGTAGTAAGATGAAATAATGTCAGGTAAAAATACCACTCATGTCTCTGACTCCTGATTGCAGATGTGATATGACAATATACCCAATGGTATGTGCTCCTGCTGTTATGCTTTCTCTGACATAGGACTTTATGTATCTGAATTTTCCATATCTCCACATCTTTCTTTGAATTCTAGTCATGCATTTAAGAGCAATAATGTAAAATGTAACTTATATTATGGAAAACAGAATATTTTTCTATGTACAATGACACAAGTAAAAACAAACATGCTAACCATGAAAAGTCAAATTTTGGGTGTGTGTTTGTTTGTGTGTGTTTGTGTGTGTGTGTGTGTGTGTGTGTGTGGTAGAATAATGAATGGAGACCATACAAAATAGAGATAAAATAAAGCAAACATATTATATAGCAATAAGAGAAAAAGATAGCATCAATAACATACCATTCATAGAATTTAAAGGACATAGATTTGATCCTTTTATTTAAAACACTTAAAAATTTCACTCAATGAGCAAATACAACTCTCTTTTTCATGGAAATCATCACAAAGAGTACTTTTTCCCACTAGATCAACCACATTTTGTAAGTATAAAGAAGGTTGGAAGTTATAAATAACAACCAAAATTAAGGAGATTAGAAATTTAAAGAAGAAGAAAAGCAAACAGCTTAATATCCTCAGACACCCATAGAGAAATCCGAGCTCAAATACACACAAAGTGGAAAGAAAAATTTTACTGTTAAATAACAAAGTATCATTGTATCATTTAGAAAATTTTAATATACTGAATAGAAAGCTCTGTGCATCAAGTTCATTGCCAAAATACAATAAAAATTGCTGGGCTGGTAGAAAACAATTATTATCATAGACCTGGGGTGACAGAAACAGGAAAGTTCCTATTTCTTGAGTTATAGATGGCCTAGTTTGCTCACTGTGTCCCAGTTATTATTTAAACTCACAAAACAAAAAGTGGACAGTTCTTCAGGATGCGCACATGTGATTGTCTTCAGGCTTATATGTGTACGCATAAAAAGAAATCTGTACCTACACACATGTACAAAATAAAACAAGAAGGTTTATAACCAAACAGTAATTTGGATGAAGTATAAACTACAGTGCAAACACAAAATCAGAAAGTCAGAAAATGGATGATTTTATTTCTCCTATGTCACTAGAAGATATTTATATTTACAAATGATAATTATAACTAGCATTATAATAAGCAAGTTTTTATACCTGTAAAAACTCTAAACAACAACAAAAAACAGGGATTCTTTTCTATATTACATTGCTAACATACAAAGATTACTTTTGAAAATTAAAAACCCAGAAGATAGAATTTTTTGTGGAACTTTTCTGTCATTGAGTAAATGAGAAATTATTTATAAAATCAAAATATATTCTGTTTCTCATACAAAGAACATTAATAACTATAATCATTTCATTACTTGATCATGGTTTATTTAACAGGATAATTTCTGCCTACAATGGCCTTAGTGTGCAATATTAATAATTATATATCCTCCTCTCAAAATGTAAGAAATTTTACAAATAGATAGATTTGGTACATTTTTCAATGATGTTTGCAACACTGGTTAATTGTAGGTTTAAATGCCGTGACATAGTTTGGAGCTTAACAAGTACATTTTGAAATAACTCCATTTTATGAAATTACACATTTTATTGAAGGTAATATTTGATTATACAGCATATAATTTGTTTTATTGATGCTCCATCTCCCTCTCATGGCAATGCCTGCCTGGACCATCATATCCTCCAACTGACATCTACAGTGGACAGAGAATAGTGTATGCAGCCATTTGGCACAAATCTCAACCTCAGAGACGCCTCCCTCCCTTTCTTTCTCATTCTTTCTTTCTTTCCTTCTTTCTCCTTCTCCCTACTTCACTTCCCCCTTCATGGTCTCCTTTTCTTCTCTCCTCATTTTTTTTATTTTCCAAGAAAAGGTCAATATACAGCCAAAGCTTTGAGGCCAGTTATCACGAATGACCATACTGCTCAGCAGACAACCAAGTCTCATTTCTTAATGAAATCTCAAATCCCTTATTTTTTTGAGAAAATTTCTTAGTAAACTTTCACTAAAAACATGCTTTCCACCATCTCACTATGTAACAGAACTCAGTTTCTTCCCCTTATCCAACTCCTGCCATCACTTGTTACAAAGTCCCTATAAATAAAGTGCAAGGTTCAATTTTCCCATAATTGGTATCCTGTGTTCTACAGTAGTGAGTCCTTGATTGACATTCTTGTGGCTTCACTCTGCAAACTTAGTTATCACATGCATTTGTTACAATTTATCTCAGAGATAATCCAAGTTTGAATCAAAGACTCCCTCATCAGACTCTTTTGCTTTACCCATTTCCCAGAGTTGGGTTTTTAATCAACTGCCAATACAGTGCCATCAAATCCTTATGTATCATTTGCATTGTTATAAGTATCATTATGACTATTGCATTATCATTATTTTCATTATATTACTTTACTTTTGTGAGTAGGCTTGGCATTCCTGAAACACAATATATAGACCAGATAAGCCTCAAACTCCCATTAATCCCTATGCCTCCAGATGTAAAATACTGAGATTAATGAAGTGTGAACCTATGCTCAGGTCATTTTTAAATTATTTGTATGTATTTACTGTATATTTTGCCAGAAAGTACATATGATCACCACATGAGTGTCAATTGCCTAATGCTCTGTGCAGAGTGCCCAGAAATGTAGAAGAGTGCATCAGATACTCTGGTAATGCAGCTATAAAAAGTTATGCACCATCATGTGTAGGTGAGGAAACAAAGCCCTCTTTTTTGTTGTTGTTTTTTTTTTTGAGACAGGGTTTCTCTGTGTAGCTTTGGAGCCTATCCTGGCACTCACACTGGAGACCAGGCTGTCCTCGTACTCACAGAGATCTGCCTGCTTCTGCCTCCCAAGTGCTGGGAATAAAGGCGTGCACCACCATCATGTGACGGAAACACAGTCTTCTTAATCATCTCACTTATTTCTAAGTGGGACATCTACTCTCTATGTAGTTAGGAACTATATTCAGTCATGCCATGTGTCTTCACTAAGCAGTGTGCACTCATACTCTAGTGAAACAATATTTTTCTCAAACTCAGCAATAGGTTACCATTTTTTTTATCCCTTTTGAGGCAGGGTTTCTTTATATTTTCATGTTTCTTTTTCCTTCTTCTAATGTCCATTTCACTGCAATCCGGTTACACACTTGTGCCAAAAGTGTGTGCAATAAACATGATCCCATTTTTTAAAGGAATATCTTTGGAAAGATAGTATGCCATGAATAAAATTGACTTACCTAGAGTTCCCCCTCCCCCACATGATAATGGATTTTGGCATGGATATACACCAAAAAATCTGTTGACCCTGTGTTAGGTTTATTTTTATTTTTATAACTAGTTAATTTCTGTCCTCAGAGCATTTGGGCTTGATCATATAATTCTCATGCCCTGCTAACTCCACCTATCAAAATAAGGATTATAACATAATATACACCTTCGAGAACTCTGCTCTGTTTGTGTGATGTGTGTTTGTTTTGAGTAGTAATTGTTGTTTTTTCTCATTTTTTTCCTTTATCTCCTTGCATTTCCTTAGTTAAGGTTTCTCTGAATAGGTCCGGCATGATTCTTTGAATACTCCCTTTTATTTCAGTTGCCCAATATTGCTAAAATTGTCTGCAGCAATAGCGCAGAAAACTGTATTTGGTGCAAATCTTTAAATTTTTCAAGGTTCAAGTTTTCCAAACAATCCTTGATTTGATGCATAGATTAATGTTATGCTTTAGGAGAATTGACTAAAATATATGTGTAAATTAATGGATTTAATTAATGAAATTCTAAGGAATTTCAACATTGAGTTTTGTAATAGTATAGAAATATATTTTAGGAACAAATTAAAGGAAAGAAAATAAGAAAAAAACTGAAAGGTTGAGGAAATTTTGAAAATACAAACTAAAATTACAAAGAAATATAAAGAACTCCAAGAAGAGAACCTCTTGTTTTCCAATTTACGAATAAACTTCCAGTCTTGAACATCTGTCTGTCTGACACACTTAAGTCCTTCATGTAAAACAAATAATTCCTTCAAAGGGCACACAATTTATCAGATTTTATTAAAAATAATCACACTAATAATAATCAACTAAGAATCACACAATGTGATAGGGATTTCAAGATCACATGTTAATAATTGGGATGTTTTATGTCTACAGAAAAAAAATGGTTTGACATGTAGTTGGTTCAGGAGAACCATCTTTAACATTTAAGACTAAAAAAATGAAAGAATTAGGTAATTTTTTGATCAAAGAAAAAGGAAAGGAAGGCACAAAGAGAAAGTTATATAAGCACATAAAATTAGAAATGAAAATGTGTAGGTGGTAATAAAGCAGTAAAGAATGTTTAGGAATACAGAAATGTAAAAATGAGGAAGCAAGGATGGAAGAACAAAAGGCAACAAACACAAAAAACAAGAATCTAATATTAATTTAATTAGGTCTTCATATTCACACACATGTATATATATTTAATTTTAATTTAATTACGTCTTTATATTCACACACACACACACACACACACATATATATATATATATATATATATATATATATATTAGCTTCTAAAAATGCTGATAAAAGAGATCATGAAATTACAAGTAAATTAATATACATGTTATGATATCATGTTTGGTGGTGGGGGATATTGTTTTTGAATTGATTTTTGGAATCAATATGGACTTTTTAATAATGATATAAGCAACAGTGGAGAGGTACTTTAAATGACCTCCTCTGATAATGAGATTGATGACTAACTTATATAGAAACCTAGAGCCTTTATGCAGCAGCTGATGGAAGCAGAAGACACATACACCCGAAAACTGAAATGAACTGGAAACCAGTTTAAAAAAGGAGGAGTAATGGGCAAACTGCTCAAAACATGGCTGGTGAAACCTACAGAAAGAGTTGACCTGAACAATGGTGAGCTCTTGGCCACCAGACTGAACACTTGGAATCCGGCATAGAACTGATCCAGACCCCATGAATGTGGGTTTCACTGAGGAGGCCTAAGCAATCTTTGGGGCCTCTTGCAGTACATCAGTACTTATCCCTAACATAGGAATGGAATGTACTTTGGGAGCCCATTCCACATAATGTGATACTCCCTCAGCCTAGACTACCATGGAGGGACTAGGCCCTATCTCAAATGATATGACAGATTCTGAAGAGCCCCCCATGGAAGACCTCACTCTCTTTCTGGGGAGCAGAAACGATATGGGATAGTTAGGGAGTTAGTGGGGAGCAAGGGAGGAAGGGAGGGAGAGGGAACTGGGGTTGACATGTAAAACAATCTTGTTTTTAATTTAAAATGAAAAGTGGAGTGAAGAAGACTAAAAAGTACAACAATTAATGTATCAAAATATATGAGTGAAACCCAAGGAAGCCTTAACCCTTCACAAAATGTAAAGGAACCTTTTTTTTTCCATTTTGTGAACTGCAGCATAAGGAATATAACTATATGGTCATCAATCAACTGGAATATTACAATGATGCATTTACTTACATGAGTACAGGACTGAAGCCATAGTAAATTAATGTGAGGCAGCAGAATAAAAATATTAAAAGCCAGAGAGAGACCAAGATGATCTCAAACTTAAAGAGATCGACATGCCTGTACCTACTGAGTGCTGCAAATAAAGATGTATGCTACCACAACCTGGCTTCAAGCTATTACTTATACTGGATTAAGATTCATGTGGAAAGTGCTTTTATCTAATGATCTGTCCTACTTAATCTATTAAAGGAATATACAAGTCTATAGTAGAGTTTAATTTCTACATACATAGTCAAGGTTCTTTTATTGAAATTCAAGGATATTTAAATTTTGGGACTCTGATGGACTGTGTACTTTCCCAAGGTATACAGGGATCAAGAATTCTTGAATGAGAAACTTTAGAGGTCACAGTCTCACACTTGCAATGGTTTCCATGATTAGCCCAAAACAAAGTTTATTACTCCAGGAGTCTTCATAAAGTGTCTGGGTCAGTTCTGACATTTAATGGAGTTTCTTACTTCATCCTTGTTGGAAAATAGGAAACCAGAAATGTAAAGAAAGATTCAAATTTTATCGAGCTCCCCTGACTTTCCCTACCTATTCATTGGCTCTTTATATCAAACCATTCCACATTTCCAGGAGTACCACATATTCTGACTATTCTTTCACTTCACTTAAAATTGAGGGGATAATTTTGATCTGCTTTGTGTTTGTTGACTTTTTCACTGTTTGGACTATATTATGATAGATATTTCCCCTTGATTTGGGTGCTTCCAATCATCCCATTATGTTGTGTCCTTTCCAGTTTGATATAGTTTTGAAAATGTGAAAACTCAACCAAAACCTAAAATATCCAACACTTTCTGCAACAATGTACATGCAGGTATACCCAGGAAGACTTCAATCATACAGAATATTCTAGAAGAAATTTTGTCTTACTTAGCATGTGAGAAATTTGATGCATGTCATACACCTATCTTGGATTAAATTATACTACAATAAAATCTTACTTATATGTTTGAACAATATTGCTTATTTCTTTCCATTAGCATATTCATGTTCCCTTTACATTTGCTTTTTAATATTATTCCCTACGCATAATCATTTTTGATTATCTTTTTATAGTTTACTATCTTATTGTCTTTAGTTACTCC
This sequence comes from Cricetulus griseus, assembly GCF_003668045.3. NCBI lineage: Eukaryota > Metazoa > Chordata > Mammalia > Rodentia > Cricetidae > Cricetulus > Cricetulus griseus. Next base: position 3,114,671 of record NW_023277030.1, read on the forward strand.
TCCCTTCTTCCTTCTCTCTTCATTCCTGTCTTTATTTTTGTACTGTGAATTGCCATTTAACATTGTTGAGATGTTGTCCACAGACCACTTCATGTCAACGTATATTGATTCAAATGAATCTTACAATCAGATTGAACAGAAAACACTGTAAACCTTGCTGCTTGGTTTGCACATAGTCAGCTAGATTTCCTAGTGGAAATGTATAATTAAGACGTATAAGGAATTATATTTACTTAACCAGAACATTAGCACGATGGAATGAATGATTGTTTAAACGGTGAAATATGAAGATTTTCATTTGTTAAATTTTCATTTTTTGGCTCATCTAGCTCACAAACATATAACATGATGTAACTGAATCATTTAAAATTTGATGTATTTCCCCTCAAACTTGCATCAATCAATTCCTGCAAGATTTCTCAGGTGAAAATTTAGAAAGTCTGCCATCCATGAATTTCCATATTACAGAGCCTGTGCTTTCCAGATACTCTCTGATCACAGTTAGCATAATGGGCAGCTAATTCTTTAAGATAGTTTGAACAATGCACAAAAGTTAAGTGTAAAAATATCAAAGAACTCAACATAAATCCAGCCACAATGAAACATCTAGAAGAGAAATTGGGATATAACCTTGAATAAATTGGTACAGGAGACTGTTACCTGATCTTAATAGCAGTATCACAGACATCGAGATCTACATTTAACAATTGGGACCTCCTGAAACTGAGAAACTTCCGTAAGGCAACTAACACAGTCAGTAAGACAAAACGACAGCCCACAGAATGGGAAAATGTCTTCATCACCCCCACATCTGACAGAGGCCTGATATCTAAAATATACAATGAACTCAAGAAACTAGCTACCAAAACACCCATCAATGAAATTAAAAATTGGAGTTTAGAACTCATTAAAGAATTCGCATTAAAGGAATATAAAATGGCTGAGAGACACTTAAGAAAGTCCTCAAAATACTTAGCCATCTGGGAAATGCATACCAAACAACTCTGAGATACCATCTTACATAGCCCAGAATGGCAAAAAAAAATGACAGTCTATGCTGGATAATATGCGGAAAATAAGGAACACTCCTATATTTCTGCTGGGTGTACAAACTTGTAAGAACACTTTGGAAATCAGTATGGTGGTTTCTCAGGAAAATGGGAATCAGTCTAACACAAGATCCAGCAATCCCCCTCTTGGGCATATACACAAGGAATGCACATTGATACAACAAGGACATATGTTCATTTATGTTCATAGCAGTGATGTTTGTAATATCCCAAGCATTGAATCAACCTAGATGCACCTTCACTGAAGAATGGGTAGAGAAGATATGTTACATTTACACACTATATTACTACTCACCAGAAAAAAAAAACAATGAAATCTTGAAATTCACAGGGATATGGAAGGACCTAGAAGAAACCATCCTGAGTTAGGTAACCCAGTCAAAAAATGACAAACATGGTATATACTCACACTTGTATGAATTTTAGACATAGAGAAAAGGATTACCATCCTGAAATCCATATCACTAAAGGAACTAGGAAAAATGAAGGACTATAAATAAATTTTTTGGAGCATGGAGAAATGGATGGGGCAGTATCTCATTAGCTAATTGGGGCATGAGAGTAGGGGAGAGGGAGGTGTCAGAATGAAAGGGGGCAAAGGGGCAGGGAGAGGAGGAAATGGAGAGGCAGAAAGTTTGAGTCAGGGGAAAAATGGAGGAGATCAGGAAGAGAAATACCATAAGAGAGGGAGCCAGTATAGGTTCAATGAGAGATCTGACACTAGGCAGATTTCCAGAGATCTACAAGAATGACACATACTGACAATCTGGGCTGATGACTACTTTATATGCCATCCTAGAGCCCCCACCCACAGCTATACACTGAATTGAACTCTGGAAACAAGTTGCAGACAAGGAGGAATGAAGAACAAAGGGGTTGGAACAAGGTTGATGAAACCCACAGAAAGAGCTGACCTGAAAACATGGACCCCAGACTGAATTCTGGGAGGCCACCAAGTGACTGATCCCGACCTCTAAACATGTATGTCAATGAAGATGCCACAGCAGTCTATGGGTTCCCTGTTGGTGGACCAGTATTTATCCCTGGTGTATGAAGGGAATTTGAGGGCCCATCACAATTGGGGTGCTGCTTTCTCAGCCTGGACACATGTGGGTGGGCCTAGGCCCTGCCCAGAGTGATATGATAGACTTTGCAGAAACCCCAAGGAGGGGATGAAGTGGGAGGCTGTTTGGGGATTGGTGGGTGGGGAGTAAGAGAGAGACCTCCAAACTTACCCACATGAATCAAGGACATTGTCAACAATAGAGCTTTCATGGATTGAGGTTTATATAGAAAGAATATATAATGGCTCCTGCCACAAAGGCGGTAGTATTTTTCGAGGTATCCCTCTAAAAATCTCTATATTAATCAAGCTGCCTCTGTAGGCTTCTGCTTAGGGAATGGAAACTCCTCCTTGAGCTATAAAATGTATTCACCAAACACATCTACTAGGAATCTAGGGAAAAGCGTCACTTCTTGGTGCCTTTACAATGGAATATATGTGAGCATGGGTGCCAATTTTGTTATCTGTATTTCCTGTTACCTATGCTTACCTGTTTGCCAAGGCATATGTCACTGTAAAAATATTGACAATCTCTTTGAACCCATATAATGGGTCCAATAAGCTACATGAAGCTCAAATACACTGATATTATTGGATATTTTACTCTCCCCAAACAATATCCATTGTACATCCTTAGACATCAGCATGCATTAAGGTGAGTCTTCTGTCATTGAAGCCTATGGTTGTTTAAAGTATATGGGTCACAGTCAAGACCACAGATTATAGGACAGGTGGAAGAACTCGAAAATTGTTCAACAGGAGAAAGCAATAAGCACAGCCTCCCAGGTCATTTGATGGGCACATATAGCAAGAAAGCAAAGTATAACAAGCCTGTATTCTATATGAGCTAATGTATAAGGGAGGAAATTCTGTGTCCCCTTCATACATTCTCAGTACAGACATAATATCCCAGCTACACAGTCACATCGAGTGTCCCTAGATATTTATTGCCTCCCTAAAACATTCTTTCCTAGGATCCTAATTATCTGAGATCAACTTTAAGAGTAGAGGCCACACTCTTCTATTGTGAATAGTTAGTTTTGTGTGGCTTTAATTTTTTATAAGATTATAATATTCCTCCATCTGTTTGTGTGAACAACAAATCTTCCATTTTAGCCCTGAATGTTCTTTCCAATATTATAAAGATTTAACAATACAAAATCCTTATTAAAATGTAAAAGGTGTTTTGATTTACATTGCACTAATGGCTAAGGATGTTGAGTACATTTTTATGTGTCTCTCATCCATTTTAGTTTCCTCTATTGAGAATTCTCTATTTAGTTCTGTACCCTACTTTTTAACAGGATTATTTTATATTTTGGAAACTAGCTTCATCAGTTCTTCCTAAATTTTGGAGGTCAACCCTCTGTCAGATATGGGGGTGGTGAATATCTTTTCCAAGAGTGTGTGCTGCCATTTGCATTCCTGACTGCTTATTTGGCATACAGTAGCTTCTGGTTTTGTAGGTTGAAGACTAGAGGAGAACAAAATAAAAGATACCATGAGAGAGGTTGCAAGTGTTTAAATAGAAATCAGGCATGGGAGAAATGTCTGCAGATCTACAAGAATGATAACAAATAACCTACTAAGTAACAGGGGAGAAGCTTCCTTAAATCCCCTCCCTTGATCATGAGTTTGATGACTAACGTATATGCCATCCAAGAGCCTTCATCCAGCAGCTAATGGAAGTAGAAGTAGACCCCAACAATTAAACACTGAAGTGATCTAGTTTCCAGTTACATAGCATGAGACAAGGCTGGTTAAACTCAAAGAAACAGCTGACCTGAAGGAGGAGGAGCTCTTGACACCCGAAGTGATTGCTGGGAATCCATCATGGAACTGATTCAGTTCCTATGAATATGGATGTCAATGAGGATATCTTGGAAACCTACCTGTCCCCTTGTAGTATTTCAGAACTTATCACTCGCTTAGGAATGGATTTTAGTAGCCCATTCCACATAGGGGGATACTTCCTGAACTTAGACTACATTTGAGGGCATAGGCCATATTCCAAGAATATGACAGACACTGAGGACCTGCCCCAAGGAAGACCTCACACCACTTTGTTAGCAGAAGTGTTATGGGATATCTAGGGCATTATTCGTGGGCAGGGGATGCAGGGAGGGAGATGGAATTTTGATTGATATGAAAAACAGTCTTGTTTCTTGTTTAAATAAAGAAATGAACAAAAATATAAAAAGTACAACAAATAATATATTAAAATGTATGAATGAAACACCAGGAACCCTTAGCCCTTCAACAAAAAGTACTAGAAACAGGGTTGTCTCCATTTTTGTAACTGCATCATAAGGGTTATATGTAAGTCGTCAACAATCAGTAGGAGCTGTATAATGATGCGTTTACTTACATGTGTAATGGAGGGAAACCATAGTAGGTTACTGTGGGGCAGCAAAATTAAAAATACATTTAGCAAAGGGAAAATTTGGCCTTCTGCCTAAGTCCAATAGGATATATTGTGATGTCAGGAGTGGTTGTGTTTGGTTAAGAATTTGAACATGTAATAGATTGTGACCAAAAGATCATAAGTGTTTCCAGCAAACTATGACAGATATCTCTCTGCACACATCATGAGCCCCAAAAAAGAGGCAGCAACTGAGATGCAATTTTGCCCTTGAGTATTTTAGTATCATATAGTATCTGGCATTGTACTACTTTTAAGGTCAATATACAATGGAGTTCAAGCTCCATATGAGCTTCTGTCAAATTGTTTGGGCATTTCCAATCACCTGGATATGTTAACCAACATGAGGTTACCTAATCTAACTAAATAGTCTTTGAAGGACCTGCTCCAAGTAGATTTTCTCTTCCATAAGTAGTGAAACCCTATTGTGTATTCTGTATTTATTTGTGGACCCCACTTTTTAATTGGATGATTTGGTGTTATGATGACAACTTTCTACTGCACTTTGTATATTTTAGAAATCAACCCTTGGCAACATCTGGGGTTAGTGAATATCTTTTCCCATTCTTTGGGCTGCTGTCTTGTCCTCTTGACTCAGTATTTGCCTTACAGAATCTCCTCAGTTTCAGGAGGCCCCATTATTGAATAATCAATCTGAGTTGTCTGTGCTACTGTAGTTATCTTCTGGAAGTATCTGCTATACGTAGTCATTCATTGCCACCTCCCAATATCTCTGCTAAGAGATTCAGTGTGGCTGGATTTAGATTCAAATCTTTAATTCATGGGTACATTATTTTGGTCAAAAGGAGAATCTAAAATGGCTAAAAGAGTCTTGAGATATTGCTCAACCAAAGAAACAAATGGATGGAAACCATCCTGAGTGAGGTAACCCATATACAGAAAGAAAAACATGTTATATACTCACTAATGTATGGATATTAGACATAGAGCAAGTGATAAATAGCCTACAATCCATACATCCAGAGAAGCTAGGATCTAGTAGGACCCTAAGAGAGACATACATGCTTCCTCAGAGCAGGTGAAAGGCACAAGATCTCCTGAAGATTGTGGAAGGAGGAAGTAGGTAGGAGAAAGAGCGGGGAGAAAAGGAGGGTATAGGAGAATATGACCGATTAGTTAGATTGACAAGGGGGAAGAATAGTTGAGGGCAATAAAAGAGACACCTTAATAGAGGCATAAATTATAGGTTTAAAGAAAAATATGTCACTAGGCTAAAGTCCAGTATTCCACCAGGATAATCCCAACTAACACTCTAAGAAACAGTGGAAGGCTACCTTCTATACCCTTACCCTATAATGTGATTGATGGCTAAATTATATGACATCATATAGCCTTCATCAAGTACCTGATAGAAGCAGAATATATGCAAAGCTAAATAATGACCTGATCCCCTGGAATCCAGTTTCAGGAAGGGAAGAACGATGAGCAAATGTGTCAATGCCAGGCTGGAAAAACCCACAGAATCAGCTGACATGACCAGGTGGAAGCTCACCCACACCATTCTGACAACTGGGGAACCATCATAATACCAAATAAGACCTTCTTAGTGTTCTTATCAGTTGGGTGAAGTGGACACTCTATGAGCCTCTGACAGTGGAACCACTGTGTATTCCTAGTACAAGAATGGACTTTTGGAGCCCCTTCCCTATTCAGGGCTACTCTCTCATTGTAGACACTCTCGCGTGTGCCTAGGCTTTACCTCACATGATAAGACACACTTTGGTGATCCCCCATGGAGGCCTCACCCTCTCTGTAGAGAGTATAGGGTATTATATGGGGGGTTTTGTGTGGCATGTGAATATGGAATGTGATTGGTACCTAAAATAAGATTCTGTCTCACAAATAAAAATTCATTCGAAATGGAAAGAAAAGAAAAAAATACTTTTTTAGAGACATAAGAGTAGATGTTGGGATATTTCTTTCTGTATATATGTCTCTATTGTTGGTTGATGAAGAAAACATAGATGATTGAGCAGCCAAACAGGAATATAGGCAGTGCTATCAGAACAGGAGAAGGCTGCAGAGTAGAACAGAGAGAGAGTGTGTCAAGAGATGCCATTCTGCAGAAGGAGTAATATTCCAGATAGTGTGTAAGCCATAGCCTCATGGCGATGCATCTATTAATAGAAATGTGTTAAAAATTAAAACAGAGCAGGCCAATAGGAAGAACTAAACATCACCCAACAGTTTAATAAATAATATAACATCTGAGAGTTTGTTTGGGGCAAAATTGAATTGGGACCCGGCAGGACAGAAACCTCAATCTTCAAGACTCTTTTTTCCCACCTCTCTGTCTACCTATGAACTTATCATCCATTGTCACCTATTATTACCTAATATTCAGTTTCTTTCTGACTGTATATGCAGGGAACTAATTTGGCAGCAAGAGAAAGTTAGTGTTGATTTTTTTTTGGTAGAAATGGAGAATAGGATATCTCCAAATTACAGAGAATAAATTGTTACATCCATAATCATCTCAACAGAAAGGAGATAGTACCTGTAGGGTAGGTCTTGAGATTTGTTTGTGGAGGGGGCAGCAGTTGAGTTACCAAAAGCATTTTTCAAGTGAAACAGGCAACTTCTATGTAACCATCACCTACACACACACACACACACACACACACACACACACACACACCATATTACAAAATGATATGTTTTCAAATTAAAAATGATGATATATGTATGCAAGGAATTTTTTTAAGTTTTCAATTTCACTTTCAATTTATTTAAAGAATTTCCAAAGTTTTTGTAGTACGTATTTGGAGTTTCAAATGAATCCAATCTTTGGTCTTGGTAAAAGAAAATGTAGGACATATACCACAATATAAATGGACAATCTGAATTATGATTTTTCTGACTGAATTAGGAAATTGTTATTGTCGAATTACAACTTTATGAAGCAGAACCAGCTCTAAAGCACAGTTACTAACAAAATGAATCTCAGCTAATTTCTAGTGGACAAAAATACACAAAGTCCTGGGTTCAATCATCAGCAGTTCATTACATATCCTTGGGAGGGCAAGCCTTTATTCCAAATCTCAGAAAAAGTGACAGAAATATATGAAGGACTTGCATTGGTATACACTTAATTTTAGCTCAGCCAAGTGTATCTGAGAACCTGCTTCAAAATATATAATTATAATATCATAAATGTAAATATAATCATAATAGCATCCTTATTTATTTGAGTAAATATTGTTGGATTTTATTGAGAGATGTTTTCATGTGATTCAGGATGGCCTTTGAATCTTGATCATAATTGTCCCACTTGTCTCTCACTTGTCTGATAAAATATTAGAATAAATGTTGAAGTTGATACACACAAAATATTTAGATATTTTTGAGATCCATACATATTAATCCTCTTTTTTTACTTAAAAATTCGTGCTTTCATGCTTAATGAATATCAAGATAGCACTCAAAAGAATAAAACAGAAGTAGGATTTGAAGGCTCCAATATACTCACCTGAATACTTTCACCATTTTGCAAATTGAAATAAAATGTTCTAGATGAGAATGTGGTGCATCTCTTAAGTAATATCTATACATCACTTCCTTTATGTACTATTAAAACTTTTCACAAAGTAAAACTTAATCTCTCTATCCCTAAGTATATACTCAAAATTCCACAAAATCAATCATCTGGGTTCTCATGTTTTGATCTTCAGTTGCAATAATATGAAACTCAATAAAACTCTGCTAATATAAAACTGGAACTAAAGAAAATATTAATAAGATTCCATCATGTCCTGAAAGTGGATTAAATTGTTTGTTCAATATAGAAAATATCGATGGTACTTTTTCTGTCCTTTATCAAAAACATCAAGACTTGTACAAACTAATGCTTTGTAACTACTGGTACTTTGCAGAAATTTTTCTCTGTTTCTTTCAGAGAGTTTTTATTCAAAGATTGTTTTTGTTATCTTTTGATATGAAATCATTACTAAGTTGGTAGTAATTATTGCACTTATTTCTAATATTAAAATCCTGGCTAAAAATAAGCAGATTCATGTATGCTCTAAGACCAATTTGCCAATACATTTAATCTGGCATTATACTCTCACTGGGAATTTGTTCCTTTACAAATGGGACTGCTTAATGGACTAAAGGGGTGCAGTCCAATGAACAGGCCTCATCCTGTGGGGACAGTGACTGATTGAAGCTCAGTTACTTAGAAATGCCTTTAGAATTCTGTATTATCCAAACAAATCTCCTGGTTGTAAAAAGTTAGCGCATGTTACCTCATTTGTGTGGGAGCATTGCCACAAGAAACCACAAGACGAATTCATAAATTAAATGTGGGAAGTCACAACTTAAGGATAAATGGTTGAGGTGTCTATACAACTTAACAAAAGGGACGTTGGCCAATGTTTTTCTCATCATTTCTAATACCTCTTTCATTGTAATAGAGTCCTGGATCCTCAGATCTTCCCACCTTATAACCCTACTCTTTTGCCTTTTTTTGTTTTTTTGAGACAGGTTTTCTCTTTTTAGCATTGGAGCCTATTGGGGCACACTCTCTGGAGACCAGGCTGATCTCAAACTCATATAGATCTGCCTGCCTCTGCCTTCCCAGTGCTGGGATTAAATACATGTGCCTCCAAAGCCCTCTGTACCTCTTCTCTTCACCACTCCAACACCTGAGGACCAAGTCCCTTCCCCTGTCCCATGATTCCTTCAGAGGATCAGTCACTTTGAATATTGGGTTCTTTTTGTCTCTTGGCTTGCCCCTGGCATCAAGGTTTCTCATCCCTGCCTTTTTCTCCCTCAACTCCCTTAACCTCTCATGGATTGCTTCACTCTGGACCTTTCCAAATGCCTCTGGGTATTTCTCCCTCATATCTCCAGAAATCCTTCTCATCCTTCATGACAAGCAAATACCATTACCATGTCATATTTCTTTGTTCATTCAACAGGGTTTATTTAACATATATGCAATAGACACTGAACAGAACATGCTAAGATTCTTTAATGAAAAACCCTGTAATAATCAGATGGGGAAACTATTTATAAATACCAAAAATATATTTGTGCAATTTTGAAATTAGTGAGAAATATATATTAACATGTTTTATATTTTAGTGTTTAGAGAGTTAACTAAATGCCTGTCTGTGTAGCACATGATTTCCTGGTTCTAGTGTTTGCCAGATTCAGACATAGGATTGTCTGCAACTGGAGGTACAATGTAGGTGCAGGAAATTCATGCCAAGTCCCAAGGAAGAGCTCCCGAACTTCAAACCATTGAATCATCTTTCCAGCCAGTCTACAACTTCAATTAGGTTGGCTTATCCTCAAGGAAACATCAGGTGAAACAAGTGTGAATTTAAAGAAACACATTTAAATGAAATCCAAACGGATACCATATTGAACTGAATTTCAGCATTGGTACCCTGTTTTGCAAATGGTTTAAAGTGGTGTCTACAAACAAACATTTTTTTTTCTGTGAATAATCTTCTCAGCTGGGTAAACTCAAGTTATAAATATTCTCTAGAATGACTGAAACTGCACTCTCACAAAAGTGAAGATTTTGTTCTGCTGCAAGGGCTTGCTTTCCAAAACTGCTTTCAGAAGGTCACATAACCACACACTGGCCATCACAAAAAACTCTGAGGTGAACATCAAAATTTGATCAGATGTTAAGATCCTATTTTTGCTCAGAAAAGCCAATATCTGACCTGGAGTATCCTACCATGCTGTACTTTAATACAAATACTGTGAATTAACTTAATGTCATAGTTGGATAGACATAGAAAGGGTTCTTTCTATAACACTACTTACTTTACCTCGACCCATTAAGAGTCACTGCACACACAGGTGGCCTCTGTGTCTCAGGTGCCATCTTTTTATTTGAGGCTTGGGAAAGTGCAGTATCCAGGGATCCCTTCCATTATCATCATCATCGTCGTCGTCATCATCATCATTAATTTTGCTTTGCAGCAGAGATTGTCTTCATAGTCCAAAATTACCTAGAACTCTATTTCCAGATAGGTCTGACCTCACACTCAGGGATTCACCTTCTTCTTCCCTGTAAAGAAGAAGACATGCAGCCACTTTGCCAGCTCACTTTTCATTCTTTAACTAAGCTTCTTATCATGGCCCATATCAAGGGGCACCAGAATGGCTACTGTGCATAACCCATGCAGAGAGTCCAAACTATTTGTTTTCATTTCCAGAACTTTGTTGTCTGTGAAGCCTCTTTCATTAAACAGCAAGGTCATGCAAAATTGGCTATCTCCCATCATCAGCAGAGAATAATGATGGCAAGCACACCTCTGGAATGTTAGTAGAGAACACTGATCACCAGCATACCTCTGGACCTTTGATCACTTCCTGAACTCAACTGCCACTCCAGTTCTGAACTTCAACCATGGAACTTCTGCACAGGTCTTGGGGAAAAAAGCCTTTCACACATAATGTCTCTTAACGTCTTCCTACAGCCAGTTGCCATTGGAGGTCAGGCTCCACTTGTGAACAGCTCTTGCCAGCAGAGAACAATGATCGAGAGCAAATCTCTGGAACTTTGATCAGTTCCTGATTCCAACTGCCATTCCAGTTCTTTTGGCCTCTGGAAGTGTGCACAGACTTTGGGAAGAAAAGACTACTCCCTACAAACACAATTGCTTACCCTGTTTCTTCTCCCGTTCGCCATGGGAAACATCATTCAACTCTTTGCCTGAGGTAAATAACTAAAGACAGGTTTCTCTGCTCAACTGCCTTAGAAACTACCTGCCCAGACCAGTCGAGTGAGACCTATGTGCCTCTACTAGGCTATGGCGTTTTGACCACACATTGTGGGGTCTCAGTCCATGAACTACTAACAGCAACCAAGATGCACAGGAGGCTGTGTACACCCCAGCCAAAAGCCTGGAGTATTTGACACACAACAAAGCTCAGAAGGATTTGCCACCTCAACAACACTGCCACGATCTCTCCCCATTTTTCTGTGCAAATACTCACATTTGGACCAGCAGGAATTGAGGGGGCGTCACATACTCTCACTCTGGACGTGCAGACATGCAGTACTATAATGCAGGCCCTGAAGTATCTACAGACATTATGGACACTTCAAGCTCCACAAAGGACCTGGGACAGGACAAGTAAGGAAAGGGACCACTCCTTTTGAAGGACCTTGATACCTTGAGAAACAATGTGTGCAGTAATAGCAGTCTATCTGCTTTCCATACAGTCATGAGAAAAACACATATGCTATCTTTTGTGCCCAGACCAGAGAAGTCTGAAAGACACTAGAGTATGTCTCTCAAGTTGAAAGATAATGTGGACTAAGAAAGCACTAACACCCAATACAAAAGTTGAATGGGAGTTTGACATTGTTCTTAGAACATCTGGGACTGTAAATCTTCCATTATTTTCAGAGCATGCACAGGTCATTCCATCTCTACGGGCCAATCCCAAGCACATTCCACATGAGAGGGAGGTACTCTGGACAATCCCTCACATTCAGAGGGGTCTCAGGAACCATTTTCTCTGGTGCTAGTTATTTTATGCCATTGCAGTTCACTCAAAGGCCTGTAATACTATCCATTATAGCAGGCTGGATATACACATAAATGCCTTCCCCTGATGAAAATATCATTCATACTCCCTCTTACAAAGTGGGGCCCTGGGGTTCCTGGTCTAGGAGAATCAGATTAAAACAGGAAACCCCTGCAAAAGGAAGCTTCATTAGATAAAACCCAGGAAACAATGGCCTAGAGTTGCAAAAATAAGACCCACAAACTCCAAGAACTGCCTTAAGGGATGAGGTAGTCTTAACACCATCATAACACTTATGATGAATGGGACACTGATATTTTAGTGGGGACATCTGAGTCTCCAGACACTACTGCATCCTCTGAAGAGGTCCAAGTAGCTTCCAGATCTACTTGAGAGGCCTTAGCATCATACATATTTGAAGGAGGAGTTCTGGATTATACCCCCCCACAGATGTTGCTGTGGACTGATATTACTCGGTCCCTGACTCTTTTCAAACTTTATAGTTCAATCAATGACCAACAACCCAATTCATACCTGTAGAGTAGATGTTCACAAATATTCCCACTCAGGATGAAGAGCTGACACATTCTCCTTGTATAAAAGAGGACCCTAGGCCACCTTCTTCTATAAAATCCAGAATTCAATAGGCAGCTGCTCACATGAAAGCCTGAATAGTGCACATCCTAATGACAATTGCTAAGGCCAGAAAACCTTTGACCAACAATATCCTCCAAAATCCTTAATATCTGTGGGAGGCCTAACATCCAACCAAAAGTTGAATGAGACTTTAACATTGTTCTTGGTACATCTGTGTCTCTAGACCTACCATTACTCTCAGAACAGACACAGGTTGCTTCCATCTCCATTGATGGCCCCAAACATAGTCCATGTATGAGGCCATTCTGGATAATCCCTCACCTTCAGAGTGGTCTCAGGAACCATTTTGCTCTGTCCCCAGATCTTTTATGCTTTTTCATATAACTCAAATACATATAAAACTATCTATTCCTGCAGACTGGGCATACATATATATGCCCTTCCCAGAGGAAGAGATCACATAATTACCATCATACAAATTGGATTCAAGATGCTCCTCCTCAAGGAGAAGCAGATTAAAATAGGAAACTACAGTAGAAGAAAGCCTCAGTACATCAAAACCAAACCAAAATGTCATTGCACATCAATCATATGTCCTACAAACTAGCTGCACTAACTTAAGAGATGAACGATGTCTAAAACCTATCACATATGCTGAATGGGACATTGATTTTACCATGAGGACAGACATTCCTTCTTCCTCAGTAGAGGCCCAGGTTTTTCCAGCTGTCCTAGAGAGTCGTTACCATCATGCATAAGTAAGGGAGGAGTTCTGCCTGAAGACTCCTCTGAAGAGGGCTTCCTGGACCAATCTTGCACTTTCCCTGAATCTCCTCAGACTCTGCAGTTCACTCAATGTCCTATAATACTGCCCATTCCTGTAGACTGAAAGTTAACACATGAATCCTCTCAGGTGGAAGAGTTGACAGCTTCTTCCTCTTTCAAAGAGGACCCCATGCCATCCTCATCTATGAAAATCTATAATCAACAGACAGCCAAAGCACAAGGAAGACTCAATTGTTCACATCCTTGTGACATTTCTTCATGCCAGGAATCTGCTGACCCAGAACCTCCCAACACTGCTTTAATATCCATGGGATGCCTAAAATCCAACAAAAAATATGAATTGCACTTTGACATTGTTCTTGGTACATCTAGGTTTCTAAAGCTTCCTTCATTCTCAAGAGGCACAGGTTACTTCCATCCCCACTGCGGAAGCCCCAAAACATTCCACATTTGAGGGTGGTGCTGTGGATGATCTCTTACCTACAGAGGGGTCTCAGGAACCATATTGCTCTATCCATGGATCTCTTCTGCCCTTTCAGTTATCTTAAGGGCTTATAACACTATCAAATCCTGTAGACTGTACATACACATACGTGCCCTTTCCAGAGGAAGAGATCACACATCCTCCTCTTAGGAACTGGGTTCCAATGGTTCCTACTCTAGGAGAAGCAGATTGAAAGAGGAAACCACAGTAGAAGGAAAAGTCAGTAGATCACATCCAGATCACAATGGCATTGCACAGCAATCCTAAAACACATGAAATTCCTGTAAAACTTATAGAACAGAGGAGACCTAAAAACTTGCATATCTGATGAATGGATCATTGGATTTACCATGAGGACATTAGAGTGCCCAGACTATCATTTATCCTCAGAAGAGACCCAAGTAACTTCCAGCTATCCTGGAGGGGCCTTAGCATCATGTACAATTGAGTGAGGAGTTATTGTTGAAGACTGACTTGTAGATGTTTTGTTGAACCAATTTTGTTCTGTACCTGACTCTTCTCAGCCTTTGCTCTTCACTCTAGGGTCTACAACTCTATCCATACTTGTAGATTGGAAGTTCACACATAGTTCCTCTCAGGGGGAAGAGGTGACAACATCTTCCTTTTTCAAAAAGATCCCCATGTCATCCTATTCTATGAAAAGCAGTATTGAATAGGCAGACACAGCACAAGGAATACTCCATAGATGGCTTCATGATGCCAATTGCTCACAACATAAATCCAATGACCCCAAACTTTCCACCTCTACTTTAACAGCTGAGGAAGGCCTAACATCCAATATAAAAGAAGAAAGGTACTTTGACATTGTTCTTGGCACATCTGGATCTCTTAAACTTCCATTATTCTCAGAACTTGTACAGGTTCCTTCTACTTCTACTGACAAAGTATAAACATTGTTGAAATTTGGTGTAGCTTATTTAGATGATTCCACTCATCCAGAAGGGTTTCCAGATTCATATTGCTCTTGCCCTGGCTATTTTTGGGTGTAGCAGTTCACTAAGGTCCTGTATCACTATCAATTCCAGCAGATTGTACATACACACATATGCCCTACCTGGATAAAGATATCATTCACCCTCCCTCTTTAAAACAGGGATCAAGGGTTCCTGATTTAGGACAAGGAGGGTGAATCATGAAACTACAGCAAGAGAAAGTCTCAGTAGTTAAAAAAAAACAGGTCAAAATAGCTTAGAGTTGCAAAAGTACAACCACCAGACTCCCTGCACTGTCTTAAAAACTGAGGGAGTCCTAACACCAATCACTTCTTATAAATTGGATATTGATATTATAATGGAGACATCTGATTCTCCAGATATTCCTGAATCCCCAGAAGAGGGCATGGTTACTTCACGACATAATAGAGGGGCCTTAACATCATTCGCAATTGAGGGAGAAATTCTGCATGATGCCTCTCCTTCAATGGATGCTCAGAAATATACTCATTAGAAAAATAAAAGCAAATCTTCAAATGCCATCCAGATCGAGATGCCAAGGTCACCATATCCTGACCTATAACCCCAAGTCCTCTGTGAAGAGCTCCACACAGCAGCAAGTGAATGGTGAAGGGACAAGGCAGAGAATGCCAGAGTAGACCTACACCAGCTCAAAGGACCTCAATGAGTCTTGCTCCACTGCACTCTTGGTTCCCCCTCTGCCCTGCACCCTCTGCTTGAATAGAGTGTGGGTTCTGCTTGGGCCTCAACTCCCACTAGCACCCACCACTTGGATCTTCCTTGGCCTCCAACCTCAATTGGAGTTGACTCATGCTGGACAGAAAGACAATGATGAGTTGGCTACACATCTAACTTTGTCCCCCTCCACCATGTATCCCCTACACTAATCCTTCAAAACCAGGGGAGAGTGTGGTACTTTCATTCCATTAAAAGGAAAAACATGTTAGATGGGACACAAACATGAGAGATACATTAACAATAGAGTTCATTACAGGTGGGGGGAGAGGGAGAGGGAGAAGGTGAAGAGATGAAAAGAAACATGAAGTTTAGAGGAAGAGCAGAGAGCAGAGAGGCAGAGGAAAATAAGAAACCAAGAGAGTTAAGAGAGAGAGACAGAGAACATAAGTATGGGTTTCTGTCTTTTACAGGGATGCTTTAACACATGGGAGCCTGGGCAGACCAGAATTCTGACTGAATGAATTCTACCAGGTGAACCTGGCAGGCTAGTATTATGCCTGAAACTTTCATTCCCACCTTTACATTTTATTTGAATGGTGGAGTGTTAGACTTGACATGTTGGGGAATAAGGACATCAAGGTATCAAGAATACTTGACCTGGGGCATTGGCCACTTTAGGGGGACATGAGAAAAATGGGGTGCTGCAATGTGCTGAGGTAGCAGGTAGATCCATCACATTCCAGTCTGTATTAAACTCACTGGCACCTGTTAGAACTGGTAATATGTCTGCAGCATAGGAGACAAGGTTAAGTTAAGAAAAAATGTTTAAGTCCTGGTATTGGAGGGGAGGAATGTAAGATTAAGGAGGGGTTCCTGAGGGGTCCCAAGATGAGGGAAGGGAGTGTGGAACCAGGCAATGGTTGAATACTATTTACTTGGTTTGAATTTGACCTTTGTGGATTTGTATAATTCAGCTCCCTTGAATATACATGAATTATTTGGGTTTGTGAAAAACATATATTTTAAATCCATTAGGAGCCTATTTATGTTAGAAGTGACTTGGCAGAAATCATTAGTATTTTGAAACTGACAGATAACTTTAGGAAAATAAAAAGCACCTTAATCTTGATCTTCAGTCATCGTATAGTGTTATATGCTGCTTAGTACTCTGTCAAAGTTGGATCAGTAACTAATTAGAATTTTATTGATAGTGTTTCAACTATGAACAGTATCAGAATGAAAGAGAGGAATCTGTACCATTTTTCATTCTTTGGAATGGAATGTTAAACTTAAAATCTTTGTTCCTGAATTATGTTCTGTTTTTAATTTGGCAACTCTACTGGTTGTCAAAAGCATCAGAATTCTTGAGAAGGATAAAATTTTACCTAAGTCAATGATGACAGAGTGAGAGAGACTCACTGGCTGGCCCCATGGACACCCAACACCAAGGTCCTCCATGGCTGTTAAGGGTAGCAGCTTTAAGGACATCTGCCTCCTGCTGATAGCATAGGACTTGTGGATCAGAGAACAACTTTAGGAGGGCTCGCCTTCAGTTGGCCCAAGCATCATAGGGAAATTAGTTTCCACTTTCCTCTTTTCCAGGATGTGAAGAGTCCATTGCAGCAGTTGAGGTGAAAGGCAGGTTTGCTGTGGAGATCCTTCATTGCCCCTCAGTATTCTTGGAGGAAATTTGGTGGAGCCAGCAGGTGGCCCTTCTCTGTGATGGAAAGCTTTTTACTAAAACATTTTAAATGTTATAACTTCTAGATCTCTGAACCTTGAAAGACTGTCTGTCTATTTTGTATATTTTAGCAGACAAATGTGGCTATTATTTGATTACCTTAAGCACATAAGTGACTACAGATTAGGGTCAGAACTGTCTGGCAAGCTGGATTTCAGGTGAGAGAGACTGTGTAGGGATTTATCACTCAGGGTCCTCCAGCCTGATTGTCACCATTTCTAACTCGGTAAGTAAGAGATACATATTTCATGGAAAAAGAATTAGATAAAATGCCCTTTGATAAAAGAATCTTTACCTGTAGAAACAGCTTGGAGCATGGACTGGTTGGTATAAATATTTTGATAATTGAAATAGACATTAATGACTTTAAATTTTTATAATCATTTAAGACTGATCCCAGTTAAATTTAAATTGCATAGAGACATACCTCAAATTTTTAAACATTAGCTTCATTAAGACAGAAATCTAAATGAACAACTAATGTATCAAAATGTGTGAGTGAAACACCAAGAATTCTTATGTATTTCCTTGCAAATGTAACAGAAATTTCTCTGCACATATCATGGGCCCCCCAAAAAAGGGAGCAACTATGAGGCAATTTTGCAATTGGGATTTTAATATCCTAATGTCTGTGCCATTGTACAACATTTTTGTCCCCATGCAATGGAGTTGGTTCTCCTAATGATCCTATGAAAAAAAATTTAGGCATTTCCAAGCAATAGGAACTGTTAACCAACATGAGGTAAATAAATTCACTAAATATATTCGGTGAAGGGCCTGCTCCAAATCTTTTCTTAGGAAAGATTCCCTTCCATAAGAATTAAAACTCTATTGAGTATTGACAATTTAGTACTGCACCCCACTTTTTAATTGAATTATTGGTTGTTTTGCTTACTACTTTTTTAAGTTCTGTTTATATTTTAGAGATCATCACTTGGCTAGATGTGTGTTTGGTGAAGAGTTTTTCCCATTCTGTGAGCTGTTGTTTTGTCTTGTTGACTATGTCTTTTGCCTTACAGAATCATATCAGTTTCAGGGGGCGCCAATACTGAAATTTTGATCTGAGTGTCTGTGCTACTGTTATGTCCAGGAAGTCAACTGCTGTACAAATTCTTTCAGTTCTACCCCGAATTACACTCATAAGTGGTTCAGTGTGGCTGGATTTATATCGAAGTCTTTGATAGATTGGGACTTTAGATTAGTCAATAGAGGAGGCTAAATGGATAAAAAACACTTAAGATATTGATAAACATCCATAGCCATCAGGGAAATATAAATCATAATAACTCAAAGATATCATCTTACAACTGCCAGGATCGCTACAGTGAAAACACCATGGACAGTTTGTGCTGGAGAGGATGTTGAGAAAGGGGAACGCTTTTCTGTTCCTGCTGGGAATGAAAAGTTGTACAACCATTTTGGCAGTCAGTATGGAAGTTTCTCTAAAAAATGGTATGAGTGTTTATCACCATTTAGTTATTCCTCTCATTGGCAAGTACCCAAAGCATGTACATTCATACAACTTGCACATCTATAGAGTTATGTTCATAACAGCACTATTTGTAAGAGCACAAACCTAGAATCAACCAAGATGTCCCTTTGACTAATGAATGCATAAAGAAATTGTAGTACTACTCATTGGAAATAAACAATGAAACAAATGATGGAACTAGAAGAATCCATCCTGAATGAGGTAACACATATACCGAAAGACAAACATGTGATATACTCAGTAATGTATGAATGTTAGACATAGAGCAAATGATAATTAGTCTATAATATACAACTCCAGAAAAGGTAGGAATAAGTTTGAATCTAAGACAGACATACATGCTTCCCCAGAAGAGAGAAAAGTCACAGTATCCCCAGAATATTTGGGAAAATGGGGAAGGAGATGGTAGGTAAGTGAAAGAGCAGGGGAGAAGAAGATGGGATGGGAGAACATGAGGGATCAGATACATTTATTAGGGGGAAGAATAAATGAGTTCTAAAAAAGAGATACTTTTGTAGGGGCATCAATTGTAGGTTTAAAGAAAAATATGGCACTAGGGAAATGTCCAGTAATCCACAAGGATAATCCCATCTATCAATATAAGCAGTAGTGGAGAAGCTAACTTAAATGAACTTCCCCTATAATGACATACCATCGTAGAGCCTTCATCCAGTAGCTGATTGAAGTGGAAGAATACACACAAAGCTAAAGAATGACGTGAATTCCAGGAAATTAGTGTCAGAAAGGGAGGAATGATGAGCAGTTTTGTCAATACCATGCTGGAGAAACACAGAGAAACAGCTGACCTGACCAACTGGGAGCTCACCCACCACATTCTGACAAATGGGGAACCATCATAGTACCACAAGTTTATATATATCAATTTACTTGGCAATTAATTTTCATTGGAAAAGTATTTCAAACAATTTTATTATGATGTATTAAGTTTCTTTAATGTTGAGCTGTGTTTCATGTTTGGAGAAATACGAGAGATCCTCTTTTCATATACAGTCTATTTGCCTGTATCTTTTTATAAGTATATTATGTCCACTGATATTAAGAGATATTAATGACCTCTGATTGTTAATTTTTATTTCTTTTTTATCAATATAATTTATATTCCAATTACATTCCTCCTCCTCTCCTGCTGCTACCCACTATTACCCCCTACCTGTCATTTGCTCCTAAGAACTTGTAAGGGCTCCCCTAGGAAACATCCTAAGTCTGGTTTTTATCTATTTGACACAGGACCAATGAAACACTCTAGCCTCTGTTACCCCTTGTTCAAGTTTGACCAAGCTATCTTTCCAAAAAGAATGAGCTCCAAAAGTCAATTTGTGCATTATAGTTAGAATTTGGACCCACTGCCATTGACCATATATTGTCTGACAATCACCATTGTTACTTGAATTAAAAGAGTGGAGTTCAGTCCTATGTGGAATCCCTCCTTTTCGAACCAGAGCTTCATCTCACTAGCTCGGGTCAGCTGATTCTGTGGGTTTCCCCATCAAGGTCTTCTTTCCATTCTTCATAATATTTCTCTTTTATCACTTTGTATTTACCCCAGGATATTAGCAAAATATTTATTGTTGGATTCTGCATCTGCTTCAATCTGTTTCTGCAAGAGGGTTTTAGCATATCCAGGGTTTTTGAGAGTTGGCTAGGTATCTTTTGCTTTATTTATTCTATTTAATTATGAGTGATTACATGGTATATTTTTTGTTTCTTGGATACCTAAGTCATGATGGTTTTTTTAGTTATGTGCATATGCTTACGGATTTTCGATGTCCACTTTTTTTACTGCTGAGTAGTACTCCATTAGATAAATGTACCACATTTTTTGAAAAATCCATTCAGCAGTTGATAGGCATTAATTTGGTTTCCAAGATCTTGTAGTATAAATAATGCTTCTATGAACATAGTTGAGCATCTGACCTTGTGGTATAATTGAGCATCCTTTGGGTAAATGGTTTCACATGTGTGTGTGGTTTCTGGAAGCTGTATAAGTAAATTTTGAGATAGAAAAAGCAAAAAAAATTTCCTTACAACTTACAGATAGACTATTGTGATAAGTAGAAGGCAAAGTAATGTGTAATGTGAGGTCAAGATTGTGTGAGATTCTGTTATATTGTGGGTATTGTGTCATACCATAATATCATTATTTTTGCCTGTCAATCTCAATGTAATTCTTTCTCTCTATTACATGGGAATAACAAAGTAGAGAACATTTGAGAAGCACATTAGTCATGGGATAATGTGCTATCTAATACATGTGTCATATACAGCTTCTGATATTCACAAGTGAGAGGTGACACCACTCAGGCCATGGACAAGGCCATAAACAATAGCCTTGGATCTGGCACAGTTATTGTCAACTACAAATAACATCACTGAATGCAGCTTGAAAAAGTTATGTAATGGCTTTCATAGGTTGATAACTTCTTTTTCTCCATTTTTAATTTAAATTACAAACAATATTGTTTCACATGTCAATTCCAGTTCCCTCTCCCTCTCCTCCTCCCCTACCTGCCACTAACACCCTACCTATCCCATACCATTTCTTCTCCCTAGGGAGAGTGAAGTCTTCCATGGGGGTGTCTTCAGAATCTGTCATATCCTTTGGGTAGACCCTAGGCCCTCACCTGAGTGTAGAGTCTGAGGTGTATTCCTTCATGTGAAATGAGCTCCCAAGTTCCATTCCTATGCTAGGGATAAGTACTGATCTACTACAGGAGTCCCAATAGATTTCTGAGGCCTCCTTACTGATGCCCACAACCCTTGGGTATGGATCACTTCCATGCTGGATTCCCAGTCATCTGTCTGGGTACCAAGACCTTCCCCTTGTTCAGGTCATATGTTTCTATAGGTTATATCAGCCTGGTCTTCACTGCTTTGCTCATCACTCTCCCTTCTCTGCAACTGGATTGCAGTTCAGTTAAATGTTTAGCTGTGAGTATTTGCTTCTACTTCCATTAGCTGCTGGATATGCACTCACTCATATATTGATTTTACACATAGAGCAAAGGGGCACCAACCTACAATCCACACCACTAAAGAAGTTAAGCAACAAGGAGGACTCTAAGGGATATCCTCTTTCTTAAGAAGTAAACTTGGAGTAATATATCAAGCCCTAGAAATATTCATCAAGATTTGAGTTTTCCATTGTTGCTTCCATTCTGTAAGACTTTAAGCTATTTTTCTTCCTGGATTAAGATTCTTGCAGAAGGTGCTTTTCTCTACAGATATATATGTTCTTCTTAATATATTGGAAGGAGTATAAAAGGAGAATGAAAGTCTTCATTCACTGTGTCAGCACCAATTGAAACCATTGTGAGTCCCACTTAGAGTCTGAAGACAATTCAGACTCTGACACACAGTTCATGCCAGTTTCTGCCTCATGGACCAGTGTTGAGAATTTTCATTCAGAGTCTTCTAGAGTCTCTGTCAGCTAATATTATGGATACATGCTTTCTCAAAATTGTGGTGGAGCCTTTAATTGTAGGGGAAGGAATCTGCCCCTTTGAAATGAGAGTCTTCTACAATATCCATCCCCAACACCATGCCACTGAGTCATGTTTGGAGAACAAGTTATGAACAAAATTGTGTAAGGTTGTGTATTGCCACATGGGAGTCTTCTGATTGGCATGTAATTAGGAAGTGCAGGGAATGTTCAGTGCAGAACCAACTGAGTGAACCAGAAATACTAAAAGAGAATGAACAATAACCTTATCTCCTGGAAACCAGTTTCAGGAAGGAGAGAATGATGAGTAAGTGTGTTATTACCATGCTGGAAAAACCCACAGAAACAGCTGACATGAGGAAGTCAGAGCTCCCGGACCCCATTCTGACAGCTGTGGAACCATCATAGTACCATAATATTTCTTATGTCCACTTGAATGAATAATTATTTCCACTCTTTTACTATGAGGTATTTACTCTCTTTAATGTTGTGCTTGGGAGGCAGAGACAGGCACATCTCTGTGAGTTTTTGGCCAGCCTGGTTTCCAGAGAGAGTGCCAGGATATGCTCCAAATCTACACAGAGAAAACCTGTCTTGAAAAACCAAAAAAAAAATGTTGTGCTGTGCTTCATATTTACAAAGAAGTAGAGATCTTCTTTTCAATGATATACTATCTAGTAGACAGTGTATTTCATAAATATATTATGTCCATTGATATTAAGAGATATTAATGAACTGTGATTGTTATTTTTCTGTTTATCTATTCATTTTTATATTCTAATATCTTCCCTCCTCTTCTCTTGCAACCTCCACTTTCCCCCTTCCTCTCATTTTTTTCTTGGAGCTGGTAAGGCCTACCCTAGGAAATAATCAATGTCTGACCTATTATCTAGTTGAGGCAGGAATAAGGAAACCCTGTAGCCACCATAACTCTGTATGAAAGATGACTAAGTTATCTCTTCATATAGAATGGGTTCCATCAGTTCAGCTTGTGCATTAACTTTAGAACTTGGACCCAATAAGAGTCACCATATATTGTCTGACAATCACCATTGTTATCCAAATTAAGGGATTGGAGTTCAGTCCTATGTTGTTTCTCTCCTTTTCAGACCAGTTCTAGTGATTTCTCACTAGATCTTTTTCAGTTTATTCTGTGGGTTTCACCATCATGCTCTTGACTATATTGTTCAAAATATTTCTCCTTTTTCACTTTGAATTAACTCACTGAACTTAGCAAAATGGTTAGTGGTGGATTTCTGCATCTGCTTCCATCTGTTTCTGCATCATGTATCTTGTATCTGCATCTGTATCTTGTCCAGGGATTTGCATTGTAGGCTAGGTGTCTTTGGCTTTATGTCTGACATCCAATTATTAGGGGGTACATATTATTTTTTTCTTAGATACCTCACTCATGATAGATTTTTTTTTGGTTCTGTGTATATGCCTTCAAGTTTTTGGATGTCATTTCTTTCTTATGGCTGATTAATATTGCATTGGGTAAATGTAACATATTTTCTTTCCTTATTCAGCAGTTGAAGGACATCAAGTTTGTTTTCAAGATCTGGCTACTTTGAATAACATTGTGATAAACATATTTGAGCAAGGGACATTCTTGTATAATTGAGCATGCTTTTGTTTATGTCTTCACATAAATGTGTGTTTTCCTGAAGCTGTATAAAAAACTTTGAGATAGAAGAAACAAAAAATGCTTAAAACTTACAAATAAACATAGGAGCAAAAGAGAAATCAAAGAAAGTTGTAATGTGAGGTTATGTTTTTATGGGATTTGTTAGTTTTTGGGTCTTGTATCATGCCTTAATATCATAATTTTTGCCTGACAATAAGACATGGCAAGAAATTGGGATTCCTTCTCTTTATAACATGGTAAGAACAATTAGAGAACGTCTAAGAAGCACAGTTATCTTAGAATAAATTACAATCCAATTCATGTGTCCTGTATAGCCGTTTATATTCACAAGGTGGTAGGTGACTCCAATCAGGCTGTGAATAAGGACATCCATCAATGAAAGCAATTAAGCAACTTATTCTCAGGCTGTATTCAGTGATATTATATGCTCTTGACTGAGTAATTGTGCCAGTTAGAAATATATTGTGGATGTCCTTATTATGTTATGTTATTTTTTTTCAAAAAAGTTTTCTCTTTGGCTTTGGAGGCTGTCTTCGAACTAGATCTTGTGGAACAGGCTGATCTCAAAATCACAGAGATCCACCTGCCTCTCCCTCCCAAGTGCTGGGAATAAAGACATGTGCCACCTCTACTCGGCTTCAAGCAATTTCTTATACTGGATTAAAATTCATGCAGAACGTGCTTTTCTCTAATAATATATCTGTCCTATGTAATCCATTTGAAAGAGTATACAAGTCTATAGTAGAGTATATATTCTATAGACATGGTCAAGGTTCTTTCTTCTATTGAAATGCAAGTATATGTACAGTTTA